>NC_091346.1:11042861-11080361 GCF_038502225.1 Cherax quadricarinatus | reverse complement strand
ATGATCCCATCAGTTCCAGCTGCTTTACTCCCTTTCATTCTACGTAATGCCTCACGTACCTCCCCCACACTTACATTGTGCTCTTCTTCACTCCTAAAAGATGGTATACCTCCCTGACCAGTGCATGAAATTACCACCTCCCTTTCTTCCTCAACATTTAAAAGTTCCTCAAAATATTCTCGCCATCTACCTAATACCTCCCTCTCCCCATCTACTAACTCCCCTACTCTGTTTTTAACTGACAAATCCATACTTTCCCTAGGCTTTCTTAACTTGTTTAACTCACTCCAATTTTTTTTCTTATTTTCATTAAAAAATTTTGACAGTGCCTCTCCCACTCTATCATCTGCTCTTTTTTTGCACTCTCTCACCACTCTCTTTACCTTTCTTTTACTGTCCATATACTCTGCTTTTCTTATAACACTTCTGCTTTGTAAAAACCTCTCATAAGCTAGCTTTTTCTCTTTTATCACACCCTTTACTTCATCATTCCACCAATCACTCCTCTTTCCTCCTGCCCCCACCCTCCTATAACCACAAACTTCTGCCCCACATTCTAATACTGCATTTTTAAAACTATTCCAACCCTCTTCAACCCCCCTTCCCACTACTCATCTTTGCACTAGCCCACCTTTCTGCCAATAGTCGCTTATATCTCGCCCGAACTTCCTCCTCCCTTAGTTTATACACTTTCACCTCCCTCTTGTTGTTGCCACCTTCCTCTTTTCCCATCTACCTCTTACACTAACTGTAGCTACAACTAAATAATGATCCGATATATCAGTTGCCCCTCTATAAACATGTAAATCCTGGAGCCTACCCATAAACCTTTTATCCACCAATACATAATCTAACAAACTACTTTCATTACGTGCTACATCATACCTTGTATATTTATTTATCCTCTTTTTCATAAAATATGTATTACTTATTACCAAATCTCTTTCTACACATAGCTCAATTAAAGGCTCCCCATTTACATTTACCCCTGGCACCCCAAATTTACCTACTACTCCCTCCATAACATTTTTACCCACTTCAGCATTGAAATCCCCAACCACCATTACTCTCACACTTGATTCAAAACTCCCCACGCATTCACTCAACATTTCCCAAAATCTCTCTCTCTCCTCTACACTTCTTTCTTCTCCAGGTGCATACACGCTTACTATAACCCACTTTTCACATACAATCTTTATTTTACTCCACATAATCCTTGAATTAATACATTTATAGTCCCTCTTTTCCTGCCATAGCTTATCCTTCAACATTACTGCTACTTCTTCTTTAGCTCTAACTCTAATTGAAACCCCTGACCTAATCCCATTTATTCCTCTCCATTGAAACTCTCCCACCCCCTTCAGCTTCGTTTCACTTAAAGCCAGGACATCCAGCTTCTTCTCATTCATAACATCCACAATCATCTCTTTCTTATCATTTGCACAACATCCACGCACATTCAGACTTCCCACTTTGACAATTTTCTTCTTCTTATTCTTTTTAGTAATCTTTACAGGAAAAGGGGTTACTAGCCAATTGTTCCCGGCATTTTAGTTGACTTTTACAACACGCATGGCTTACGGAGGAAAGATTCTTATTCCACTTCCCCATGGATATAAAAGGAAAAGTAATAAGACCAAGAACTATTAAGATAAAATCAAAGAAAACTCAGATGAGTGTGTATAAATAAACGTGTACATGTATGTGTAGTGTGACCTAAGTGTAAGTAGAAGTAGCAAGACATACCTGTATTCTTGCATATTTATGAGACAGACAAAAGACACCAGCAATCCTATCATCATGTAAAACAATTACAGGCTTTTGTTTTTCATTCACTTGGCAGGACGGTAGTACCTCCCTGGGTGGTTGCTGTCTACCAACCTACTACCATATATATATATATATATATATATATATATATATATATATATATATATATATATATATATATATATATATATATATATATATATATATATATATATATATATATATTATTTGCAATAAGATCACAGTAAACAGGTGATACGAAAATATGCAAAACAACTACTGTGAAAAATAGTGAAATTCCAAGCGATTTCATGACATCTCACATAATCAAGGAACTCTAAATAAAATACATCAAAGGAATGCATATAAAAGGTCTAGACCACGCCTCACCAACACATCCCACAACAAAAGCAACACCTGACGCTCGACGACACCCGACTCAAGAAAGGAAGACTGCAACAGGCCTGCTGGCCCCAACCAGTCAGGTCCTTCACGACATACCACTAACAAAATATTTGCCCAACCCAAGTACTTCACCCAGAAATTAAGATTTATTATTGTCCAATGTATTATTAAATTATTCCCAAATTTTATTAATTATAAATGAATCTAATTTATATAAACCAAAGGAATTATTCATATTATTTTCAAAACTGCTTTTTATGAAACAAGATTCAATTATATTCCTGCCAACCATGGACTTGCTTGATACAACTTTCTCAACTTTTTGAAAATCAATTGGATGGTTAAAATCTCTCACATGAATAGAGTATTAGAATCTTGTCAAGTTATAATGCTTTATTTATTATTAAAGATTCGCCGGTATTCTCCCGGCCCGGGCCTTTTCCAAGTGGTGGCCCGCCCTTGGCTCCCTCTTTAGGGAGTGTCTGAGACCTAAGTCTCCCATGGGAGGAGGCACAAGTACCTCCTCATCTTTGGATATTTCTTCATCTATGAACTCTGGACTACAAATTCGTAAAGCTCTCAAAAACATTGATGAGAAAACAGACAGTTTGACTCTATCTTGATGTGAAGAATAATAGTGGACATAGGAACAGTTATTTGTAGGTTTTCTGTAAATTTTAAATTTGAATTCATTATTACCCTTAATAATTAAAACATTTAGAAAAGTCAATGAGTTATTTTCCTGAAACTCAATAGTAAAGTTTATAGAATGGGCTAAGCTATTTAATTTAACAAGGAAATGTTGGGGTCAGCAGGCCTGCTGAAGTGTTCCTTTCTTATGAGTCGGGTGTCGTCTCGCGTCAGGTGTTGCTATTATACCAATATGTCATCGGTGTGGTGGTATCGGACCTAAACGTCCAAATTGTCCTTCCAAGAAAATAGAGAAAGTTAGTAGATGTTTTGTTGACGGTAATGACCAAGCACCCTTCTGTTCAGGAGCAGTTAATGGTATAAAAGTCTCAGATATATTACGTGACACTGGGTGTACGTGCATCGTAATTTCGGACAAACTGTTCCCTTACTTTAAAACCTCTCGTATGTTCTCTATTCTTTCAGATTACTTGGGTCGTGAAAATACTTTCCCTACAATACGTTGTTACTTGAAAACTAAATGGTTCACCGGTTGGGCTAATGCGGTACTAGCCCCAATTACTTGTTCTATAATAGTGGGTAACATTAAAGGTGCCGTTCCTCCTTCAGAGGCGGATCTTTCGTCACCACCCGTGGATCTAAGTTTTCCAGCTCCTCTTCCTTGCAAGTTAAATAAGCCCCTTAACAGTTCCGCACCGGAAGCTGCATTGTCACGTACTCTTCATTTGGGGGTGGAAACAGATGATACTGCTCTCGATAGTGAGGTAGCAGGATCACCTGTCCACTCGTCAGGTGAAAGTAAGGGTATTGCCTCCGGCACTCTCAGTGTCTTGACTAGGGCTCAGACCATAACCCTGGTGTCTCCTATCTCCTCTCCTCCCACCGTAAGTCCTTTTATTTTCTCAGATTAAATGTCCAAGGATGACTTTGTCAATATACAGCGTGATTGCCCTTCACTTCGGGATTGTCATAATCAAGCTTTTAACAACAAAGTTATCCATGGGAGATACGTATCTCATAAGTTTGAATATATTAATGGTATCTTATATAAATCTGTATTTAAATCTCATCCTTCAGTGATAGATTATTCCCTCCTTGTTGTTCCTAAACCATGTCGAGAGACTGTACTTCAAATGGCTCATGATTTGCCAGTGACCGAACACTTGGCCCATCGTAAGACGTGGCATAAACTCAAGCACACTTACTTTTGGCCAAGCATGTACTTACAGGTTACAAAGAAGTATAGTTCTTGCAATAGGTGTCAGGTGCTTGTTGCACAAAATACACACTCCTAGTTCCTGTATATTTATTAAATCTAAAACTTCCCTCCTGCAGAAACGAGATACTCCACCATAGAAAAGGAATGTTTGGCTCTTGTGTGGGGTATCTCCAAACTTAAATTTTATTTACTGGGAAAAGAATTTATTTTAGAAACGGATCACAAACCTTTAATATACCTAGAAACTTTTAAGATGGACATTGGCACTCCAAGCTTTTAAGTTTCATATTGTGTATATCAATGGTTCATCCAATTATTTCTCTGACTGGTTAAGTCGTGACAGTCAGTAGATTTGGTGCCTTACGCGACTTCGTATTAGAACTTTTTCCTCGCCTCTTCTTCTTATACTCCTTGACTATAAGTCTTGGTATGGGGGAGTGTGAGGGAAAAGTTCAACAGATAGGAGTAGCGAGCGGGTATATGGTAAAGATAGTTTGATTGCCGGCTGCTTGTTAAGGTAGGGTCAGTCTAGCTCCAACTATCCCCCGGTTTTCTCCCCACCCCGAAAGGTGACGTGTGGGGCTCCGGCCAAACACTAATCACTCGACTCACAGCTCCCAGCACAAATGTAAGTAAAAGCCTCTGCTCCTATTCTAGTGGATATTGGTTGAAAGCTTCACTTTTGACCAATAATAAACTTAGTCATTTCAGTTTTAAGCTCCACGTGAGACTTTTAGATAATCACCACCTTTTTTAAGTATCTTGCACTTATCATGGAGAGTGATTTCTTAAGCAGTGGGTAACCTGTCTCTCTTTCCAGCTTGGAATGACAGCTCGGGTCACCTGCCAACCAACGAGAAGTGTTGAAGGAGATGGACTTGAAACCGGTCTTGAGACGTCACTTTATGATCTACCTACCTGATTAATTGTTCAGGACGCTACCCTTCATCTTCGTAGTGGTAAAGAACCTGCGTTCCTGTCATCTGAACTCACTATTCAAGGCTATAGACTCTGTGAAGAACTAGCCGTTGGGTTGTCACCAACACCTGTGACCTCCCCACATCATCAGCAACGGCTACAATTTCTACAAGACGGTGTCAACCTCAACCAGACACCCCAGTATAACTGTATATATTAGCGTTGAATACAGAAGTCATTTTTCCATTTCATTTTTCATGTTTCTTTAAATTAGGATACACCTTCATGTTTCAATGTTTTATATTTGCGTTACTAAATAATAAAGTGTTTATCTTTGTGAATTATTTCTTTTTCTATTCATTAATTTTCCTGAGGAGGAGCCAGCCTTGGTAATGCTGTCTGAAGTTGTTACAGGGCTGAGTAAGCCTTCACAGGCACGAATAGGTAAAACTGGTCATCTAGCGAGAATTCATTTAAAATTAAATCCATTCTAAATTTTCTCTTATACGTTTGAAGATATTTTTTTTTCATTCATGTTAATGTAAAAAATTAATAATTTTGTACCAAAAGAAACTTAATAAACTTACTTAACCTTATTATAACAAGCACAATTTAATTTAGCCTAATCCAACTAAATATATTTTAGATAAGTTTCCAATAATTTATTAATAAACAAAGACAGTGATTTTTGCGAAGTTATTGGATACACAAATTTTTGCTTGCCTTATTCGGCAGGAGGAGCGTTTTTATTAAGTCAAAATCGTAGGTTTTACCTTTTCGGCACGACATATATATATATATATATATATATATGGTCGGAGGTGAGTGAAGATTTGGATAAAAGGGTAGGGTGAGGGTGTGGTCCATGCTGACGTGGGGGGGGAGGGGGTAAGTAAATATAGACGATAAAAGAATCTTATTAAAAAAAATTCTTGGAAAAACAATAGATGCTCATAAAATTATTTCTTTGGAGATGATCCCTGATGCAGTACTTCCCCATTCCAGGTACTTACTTAAAAAACAACACCTGAGTGTTAACCTAGTGTGTTCTCGCGGTGGGTTCAAACACCTCTGAGCCAAAATCGGACAATTTGGGAGGTAATAAACAGGATTAGTACTGTACACTTTCTTCCTTCATGGTATACCTGGAGAGGGTGTTAGGAGTCAGCGCCCTCGCGGCCCGGTCTGTGACCAGGCATCATGGTGAATCAGGGCCTGATCAACCAAGCTGTTGCTGTTTGCCGCACACAACCCGACATACGAACCACAGCCCGGTTGGTCAGGTACTGACTTCACGTGCTTGTTCAGTGCCTTCTTGAAGGCAGCCAGGGGTCTATTGGTAATCCCCCTTATGTATGGTGGGCAGTTGAACAGCCTTGGGCTCTTGGCACTGTGTTGTCCCTTATCGTGCTAGGCGTATAGTTGTTAGCATGTAAGCGTATGGACACTTGCGTCCACACGCAAGTATGTGCAATCGCATAATCCGTTTCTTGCATGAAACATAAACATATGCATGTATACATGTATTTAATCACATATAATCACACGTACACTCATATACATAAGTATACTTACCATGAGCTTAAGCTTGAATTACCAGAGCTCTGGTTAAATGGGAAAGAAAGAATGGAGTATGAGGCCGTCGTGCCACAGGCTGTCGAAGGCTTTGTGTACGTCCCTAGTTGCAATTAGGCCAAAATTCCCTTGTTTCTTCAGGCGCATCGAAGATTATGTCGAGTGTGTTGGGTTATTCGGTGGGTCCTGAAGCCAAACTGCTTTTCAGTGAAGAGGTGATTGAACTCCATATAGTAGTGCAATCCAATGAATATTGCCAGTGACTTCCAGTAAGGAGATAGGTCTGTAGTTCTCCGTTGCGGTTATCTTTGTTGGGTTTTGCAATGAATCTAATCCTCGCTGTCTTAAGTGCCTCGATACAATGTCCCCACGCCAAGATGACGTTGTAGATATTAACCAGAGACGTCTTGCAGTTGCAGGGTAGGTACTTTGTTTTGCTATTATGCCTGAGGGGCCTAGTGCCTTATTTCTCATTCTGCCTATAACTTAGGACATTTTCGTAAGGGTAATTGGTCTGATGAAGGGGTGTTCGATTTCAAGGGTAGCTGTATTAATTGATGGTAATGGGTGGAAGTCTACCCGGATGTCGTCCCTACATTGGTTAACTGGTAGTGATTGTTGTTGAATCTTCTGCTATCATTGTGTAAGAGAATTTTCCCCCCACACTTCACGCATCAGATTGGCTTGGTCCTGTGGGTCCTCGATGAGGGTCGTCACTGCCTCACCGTCTACGTCGGTGAGGGAATATGTAAGGAGTTGAGTGAGTGAGTGTGGGTTTACCATCAGCAGCCGGCAGATCTTCCTCCAGAACTGTTCAGGATGGCTTTGTATCTATTAGCTTGGAGGACAAGATATTTCCATATTCCTCTTATATGATGGGTGATTAAGGTGAATAATTCTCTCCTCAGCCTCTGCAGTACAGCCCTTGTGGGCTGTCCCGTTTGGTGGTGCCTTCTACACTCAGCTTGGTAATTACTTATGCTGTTCTTAATCTCTCTGGTTGGTTTCTACTGCTAGTAGGTCCATGATGTTGTTAGTTCGCAGCATGCCAGGGTGGCCTCTGATTCTATCGTGGACGGAACTGATCGCCTCATCTATTGCAGTTGAGGGCTGGTTCTCAAGTGAAACAGTATGGTCATTTCCTAGGTAGTCCCTGAAGGGGTCAAACCCTAATGTTCTGAGGTTGGGTTTCGGGTGGGTATGTATGTGGGTATGAAACTTTATTATGAAAGGAATGTAGTCTGACCAGACATTGCGGCCTGAAATTGGTCGCAGTCTCTGCTGGTAAGTACATCAGGGGTCCCCGGGTGGGGGCCCAAATATGACTTACAGAATGGGCCCTGGAATGGTAAGTTTCTCACTCTCATTATATTGAATTGCTGTTTACCCTTTTGGTCACCTAGTGGTTGAGCTGCGCCGCAGATGAAGAGAGAGGGGTGATGGGCATTGAAATCCCCTGCTAGGACTGTAGAGACATTCCTACTAAGTAACCGGTGAAGGGGAATGTACTCTTTGTATGGCTGTCTGGGGGGAGAAGTAACCTGTTCCCACTATTAGCCCTCCACATGAGGTCGTCAGTTCTCTCGCTATGATGATGTCCTCGTCGATATGAATATTACGGTATTCATGTCCCTGCTTTAGTAGGACGGCCACCCCAAGCAGTTTTATTTGTTGGTCTGGTCTGTCTGCTGTCTCGTTCAGGAAGATAACGTCCGGGTTGTGGTTACATAGTTCTGTTTCTAGGAGGTAGCGGTTGTTGAAGAAGTGCTGGATGTTGAGCTGTAAAATCGTGATCCCCATTATGTAGTGTGTTTTGCGTTGATGCTGCGAGCAGAGTATTGTGGT
The DNA here is from genome assembly GCF_038502225.1 of Cherax quadricarinatus. Lineage (NCBI taxonomy): Eukaryota > Metazoa > Arthropoda > Malacostraca > Decapoda > Parastacidae > Cherax > Cherax quadricarinatus. The sequence continues at coordinate 11,071,978 of NC_091346.1, read as the reverse complement.
CTTAGGTTATAGCCACCTGGTGTGTGCATACTCTCCCTGCTCGAGTCGTTGTGGGGAGGGGGACTGTAGTTCTGAGTGATTCTCTGAGAACAGAATTGTTGGTCCTCATTAATACTGCTGGTGTTGGCTACACTAAATGACGAATCGGACTGGTCATCTGACTCTAGGGACATGTCAACTGCCTCGTTCCCGATGTGCACTGGGTCATCACTCCCATCCACCTCGGTGATGGGAGACATTGGGCTCTCTTTGTGGGAGAGTACGAGGGTGAGTTGAGCTGGATACCCAGCGACTGCATCACTCAGAGCAGTAGTGGAGACTGGTAGTTAGGGTTAGCCTCTACGGCGGCAGATTGTGCATCAGAGACTGGTCCAGGTGCAGGGGTCGTTTCTTCTCTGCTTGGGGGTTGGTTAGGTGTTTATCTGGAGTTTATCTGGAGAGAGTTCCGGGGGTCAACGCCCCCGCGGCCCGGTCTGTGACCAGGCCTCCTTAGGTCAGTGTCCCAGGATGCGACCCACACCAGTCGACTAACACCCAGGTACCCATTTTACTGATGGGGAACATAGACAACAGGTGGAAAGAAACACGTCCAATGTTTCTACTCTGGCTGGGAATCGAACCCAGGCCCTCACCGTGTGAAGCCAGAGCGTTAACCACCAGGCCACCAGAGTGTAGGTGTAGGTGTTGGAGGGGGTACATTCACCCTGGTTTGAGAGGAGGGACTCATTAACGAGCGCAGTTTATCTGGGACGATTATAGCTGAGGCTCCATTTGTTAATAACAGCTCGTTGATGATGTAAGAGCAAAGCTGGTATCGCCCCGTGCCAAGTCACGGACCATCATGTTCATCCGATCTCTTTCATTACTCCTTCTAGAGTAAGGAGCCATTCAATACTCTGTTGTGTACAGAGTATTGAATGGAGTATTCAGCACCAGTATAGATCCCACACGTAAAGAAATTAGAGAAAGTGTAAAATTTTGCAACAAGACTAGTCCCAGAGCTAAGGGGAATGTCCTACGAGGAGAGGTTAATGTTGCAGTTTTATAAACTGTAGTGTTAAGCACCCCTCTGGCAAGACAGTGATGGAGTGAATAATGATGAAAGTTTTTCTTTTTCGGGCCACCCTGCCTTGGTGGGAATCGGCCGATGTGTTAATTAATAAAAAAAAATATATAAAATACTCAGATTTGACAGGGTAGATAGGGACATGATATTTCAGAGATAAGACACAGCAACAAGGGGATACAACTGGAAGTTGAAAACTCAGATGAGTCACGGAGATGTTAGGAAGTATTTTCTCGGCCACAGAGTTGTCAGGAAGTGGAACAATCTAGAGAGTGATGTAGTGGAGGCAGAATTCATGCATAGGTTTAACAAGAGGTATGATAAAGCTTATCGAGCAAGGGGAGAGTGACCTAGTAGAGACTAGTGAAGAGGCTGGGCCAGGAGCTGTGAATCAACCCTTGCAATCACAAATAAGTGAGTACAATTAGGTACAGACAGATACACCCACACACACATTAGGAGGAAGACAACAGTCAAGAACCAGGTGATAAGGCTGAGGAAAGAAGGTGGAGAACTCACAAGAAACGATCAAGAGGTATGTGAGGAGCTCAACACGAGATTTAAGGAAGTATTTACAGTAGAGACAGGAAGGACTCTGGGGGGACAGATCAGATGGGGACACCAGCAAGGAATACACCAACAAGTGTTGGACGACATACATACAGATGAGGAGGAGGTGAAGAAACTGCTAAGGGACATCGATACCTCAAAGGCAATGGGACCGGACAACATCTCCCCGTGGGTCCTCAGAGAGGGAGCAGATATGTTGTGCGTGCCACTTACCACAATCTTCAACACGTCCCTGGAAACTGGGCAACTACCTGAGGTATGGAAGACGGCAAATGTAGTTCCCATTTTTAGAAAAGGAGACAGAAAAGAGGCACTAAACTATAGACCTGTGTCATTGACGTGTATAGTATGCAAAGTTATGGAGAAGATTATCAGGAAGAGAGTGGTGGAGCACCTGGAACGGAACAAGAGTATAAATGCCAACCAGCACGGATTCATGGAAGGCAAATCCTGTGTCACAAACCTTCTGGAGTTTTATGATAAAATAACAGAAGTAAGACACGAGAGAGAGGGGTGGGTTGATTGCATCTTCTTGGACTGTAAGAAGGCCTTTGACACAGTCCCTCACAAGAGATTAGTGCAGAAGCTAGAGCATCAGGCGCATATAACAGGAAGGACACTGTAATGGATCAGAGAATACCTGACAGGGAGGCAACAACGAGTCATGGTACGTAATGATGTATCACAGTGGGCACCTGTGACGAGCGGGGTCCCACAGGGGTCGGTCCTAGGACCAGTGCTATTTTTGGTATATGTGAACGACATGATGGAAGGGTTAGACTCAGAAGTGTCCTTGTTTGTTTGCAGATGTGAAGTTAATGAGGAGAATTAAATCTGATGAGGACCAGGCAGGACTTCAAAGAGACCTGGACAGACTGGACACCTGGTCCAGCAAATGGCTTCTCGAATTTAATTCTGCCAAATGCAAAGTCATGAAGATAGGGGAAGGGCACAGAAGACCACAGACAGAGTATAGGCTAGGTGGCCAAAGACTGCAAACCTCACTGAAGGAGAAAGATCTTGGGGTGAGTATAACACCGAGCATGTCTCCGGAAGCACACATCAATCAGATAACTGCTGCAGCATATGGGCGCCTGGCAAACCTGAGAACAGCATTCCGATACCTTAGTAAGGAATCGTTCAGGACACTGTACACCGTGTATGTCAGGCCCATACTGGAGTATGCAGCACCTGTTTGGAACCCGCACTTGATAAAGCACGTCAAGAAACTAGAGAAAGTACAAAGGTTTGCGACAAGGTTAGTTCCAGAGCTAAGGGGAATGTCCTATGAAGAAAGATTAAGGGAAATCGGCCTGACGACACTGGAGGACAGGAGGCTCAGGGGAGACATGATAACGACATATAAAATACTGCGTGGAATAGACAAGGTGGACAAAGACAGGATGTTCAAGAGAGGGGACACAGAAACAAGAGGCCACAATTGGAAGTTGAAGACACAAATGAGTCAGAGAGATATTAGGAAGTATTTCTTCAGTCATAGAGTTGTAAGGCAGTGGAATAGCCTAGAAAATGACGTAGTGGAGGCAGGAACCATACGCAGTTTTAAGACGAGGTTTGATAAAGATCATGGAGCGGGGAGAGAGAGGGCCCAGTAGCAACCGGTGAAGAGGCGGGGCCAGGAGCTAAGACTCGACCCCTGCAACCACAAATAGGTGAGTACAAATAGGTGAGTACACACACACACACACACACACACACACACATACATTCATAGCTTTAAGCAGATGTATGATAAAGCTCATGGTTCAGGGAGAGTAACCCAGTGGTGGCCAGTGAAGAGGCTGGGCCATGAGCTATGGCTCGACCCCTGCAACTACAACTAGGTGAGTACAACTAGGTGAGTACACACACACACACAATAGGGACACCGCGTGCGCGAGTCACGCCTTCTGTGCTTCGCGAATATAAGTGTTTTTGAGGGTTACCCAAGTGTACTGCAAGGGTTGTTAAGTGTGTCAGGGTAGTGAACAATCTTTAAAGCGATTTACAATTTGCCCTGAACCACATAAGTGTGGGGAGAGCCACAATTTTATAAGTGATCTAGAAAGTGATACTTGGTGGCGCATTCAGAGTGGGTGGGCCTAGTGTGCTCCAGGCATCGTTGCCACGTGTCACCTGAGATAGATAATAAAGTGAAACAAATGTGTGACCAGTGAAAGAAATACAGTGAATAGGGTACATTATATATCGAGAAGTAATGGAGGTGGATCTACGCCAGAACATCACACTGAGCTGAACAGTCTACAGGCTGCTACAGGCTGCTTTGCAAGGACTGTATTCACCTATGCGTGGTTGTTGGGTGTGGGTTTTGGTTTCCATTTAACCACCAAGATGATTGTGAACAGTCCAACTCTCCTAGTACGATAAAGAATATGCGATCAAGTACTCAGTAAGGAATAGTAATTGGTAATTTATGGAACAAGGCGAGACAGGTTTCTATAAGGCATATAGGTGCAGAATAGTAGGTAGGTGTGGGTCGAGTCACAGGAGGGTGTGGGTCAGGTAACAGGAGGGTGTGGTCAGGTTGCAGGAGGGTGTGGTCAGGTCACAGGAGGGTGTGGGTTAGGTCACATGAGGGTGTGGTCAGGTAAGGGAACACTGCAAACTCCACATAACACTTTAATGCACAATTCCACCTACTTTTCAGACACTTAATAAACCCACATATAGTTCCACACACACACACACACACACACACACACACACACACACACACACACACACACACACACACACACACACACATGAACCAGCAAGATTGGACCTTGTGTTCACCCTGGGCAGCTCAGATATTGAGGACATCAAGTATGAGAGTCCCCTAGGAGCTAGCGACCACGTGGTTCTGTGCTTTGAATACATAGTAGAGCTGCAAGTGGAGAGAATAACAGGAGCTGAATGGGAAAAGCCTGACTATAAAAGATGGGACTACATAGGGTTGAAGAACTTCCTGCGGGAGGTCCAGTGGGACAGAGAACTGGCAGGAAAGCCAGTAAATGAAATGATGGAATATGTAACAACAAAATGCAAGGAGGCAGTAGAAAGGTTTATTCCCAAGGGCAACAGTAACAACGGGAAGACCAGAACGAGCCCCTGGTTTACCCGACGTTGTAAGGAGGCAAAAACAAAATGCAATAGAGAATGGAAAAAGTACAGAAGGCAGAGAACACACGAAAATAGGGAGATCAGTCGCAGAGCCAGGAATGAGTACGCACAGGTAAGGAGGGAGGCCCAGCGACAGTATGAAAATGACATAGCATCGAGAATCAAGACTGACCCGAAACTGTTGTATAGCCACATCAGGAGGAAGACAACAGTCAAAGACCAGGTGATCAGATTAAGGACAGAAGGTGGAGAACTCACAAGAAATGATCAGGAGGTATGTGAGGAGCTGAACAGGAGATTTAAGGAAGTTTTTGGTATAAACCTTGGTAATAAATACCGACAAGTTGGTTTAGAAAGACACGTAAGCAAACACTATAACATATTTATTAGAAAACGTTTCGGTCCTGGGACATTGATCAAGGTCCCAGGACCGAAACGTTTTCTAATAAATATGTTATAGTGTTTGCTTACGTGTCTTTCTAAACCAACCAAGGAAGTTTTTACAGTAGAGACAGGAAGGGCTGTGGGAAGACAGCACAGAAGGGAACATCAAGAGGGAATATACCAACAAGTGTTGGATGACATAAGAACAACTGAGGAGGAGGTGAAGAAGCTCTTAAGTGACCTTGACACCTCAAAGGCGATGGGACCGGGCAACATCTCCCCATGGGTCCTTAGAGAAGGAGCAGAGATGCTGTGCGTGCCTCTAACCACAATCTTCAACACATCCCTTGAAACTGGGCAACTACCTGAGAAATGGAAGACAGCTAATGTAGTCCCCATATTTAAGAAAGGAAACAGAAACGAGGCACTAAACTACAGACCTGTGTCTCTGACATGTATTGTGTGCAAAGTCATGGAGAAGATTATCAGGAGGAGAGTGGTCGAACACCTGGAAAGGAACAAGATTATAAATGAAAACCAGCATGGGTTCATGGAAGGCAAATCTTGTATCACAAACCTCCTGGAGTTTTATGACAAGGTAACAGAAGTAAGACACGAGAGAGAGGGGTGGGTAGATTGCGTTTTCCTAGACTGCAGGAAGGCCTTTGACACAGTTCCCCACAAGAGATTAGTGCAGAAGCTGGAGGATCAGGCGCACGTAAAAGGGAGGGCACTGCAATGGATAAGGGAATACCTGACAGGGAGGCAGCAACGAGTCATGGTACGTGAAGAGGTATCACAGTGGGCGCCTGTTACGAGCGGGGTCCCACAGGGGTCAGTTCTAGGACCAGTGCTATTTTTGATATATGTGAACGACATGATGGAAGGAATAGACTCTGAAGTGTCCCTGTTCGCAGATGACGTGAAGTTGATGAGAAGAATTAAATTGGACGAGGATGAGGCAGGACTGCAAAGAGACCTGGACAGGCTGGACATGTGGTCCAGCAACTGGCTTCTCGAATTCAATCCAGCCAAATGCAAAGTCATGAAGATTGGGGAGGGGCAAAGAAGACCGCAGACAGAGTATAGGCTAGGTGGACAAAGACTACAGACCTCACTCAGGGAGAAAGACCTTGGGGTGACCATAACACCGAGCACATCACCGGAGGCACACATCAACCAAATAACCGCTGCAGCATACGGGCGCCTGGCAAACCTGAGAATAGCGTTCCGATACCTTAATAAGGAATCGTTCAAGACACTGTACACTGTGTATGTTAGGCCCATACTGGAGTATGCAGCACCAGTCTGGAACCCACACCTGGTCAAGCACGTCAAGAAGTTAGAGAAAGTACAAAGGTTTGCAACAAGGCTAGTCCCAGAGCTCAAGGGAATGTCGTACGAGGAAAGGTTAAGGGAAATCGGACTGACGACATTGGAGGACAGAATGGTCAGGGGAGACATGATAACGACATACAAGATACTGCGGGGAATATACAAGGTGGACAGAGATAGGCTGTTCCAGAGAGGGGACACAGGGACAAGGGGTCACAACTGGAAGCTGAAGACTCAGACGAGTCACAGGGACGTTAGGAAGTATTTCTTCAGTCAAAGAGTTGTCAGCAAGTGGAATAGCCTAGCAAGTGAAGTAGTGGAGGCAGGAACCATACATAATTTTAAGAAGAGGTATGACAAAGCTCAGGAAGGAGAGAGAGAGAGGATCCAGTAGCGATCAGTGAAGAGGCGGGGCCAGGAGCTGAGTCTCGACCCCTGCAACCACAATTAGGTGAGTACAATTAGGTGAGTACACACACACACACACATAAACAAACACACACACACACATACACACATGTTTACACCCACACATTCCCACATATATATATATACACACACACACACACACATACACGTTTACACCCACATATTCCCACATATACAGACTCACACATGCACTCACCCCCCTGCCCCCTCCCCAGCCAATCTCTCATTCCCCCAGATCCCCACTCTCTCTCTCCCTCCTCTCCCACCTCTTCCTCTTTTCCCTTCTCCCTCTCTCATTCTCCCCTTTTGCTTCTCCCTCCTCCTCACTCCCCATATTCCCCCCCCTCAGTTTTCCTCCCCACCTCTCTCTCATTTAGCCACTGTCTGCAGCTTCCTCCTCTACCTCCCTCGCCCACCCCTATACTCGGAGAAACACACCACAAAATAAACAAAGTTTTTCATTCTGTGTCAACCAAAACAAAACAAAACAAAAAAAATGGGTTGCCAGAGAGCAAGAAGGAAAACCAAGCGACTGGAGGATGAATCTGCAAAGGAAGATTGGGCAGCAGAGCTCAAGAAAAGGGAACATGAATGGGGAAAGAAGCTAGAAGAACTCAGCATGAGAATGGAAGAGTGGATAGATGCAGAAAGCAAGAAGTGGGAGATGCAAGTCACAGCAGCAGAGGCTATGATACAGAGATTAGAAAAGGAACTGAAAAATCTGAAGCAGCCTAAAGAACAAAAGAACAAGTTGGAAATGACATCAGAGACCGCTACCTCAGTCACAAACAAGAGGACTGTAGGGAATGAAGGAGTGAAACTGCATGTAAAAACCCTATCAGACCATTGTGGTGCTCGAGAAAAAGAGAGAATCACATCAGAAGCAATTGAGAGGACTGTAGAAAATGAAAAAGCTAGGCTATATATGGAGACCCTAACAGACCACAGCAGAAACCAGGGAAAGCTGAGAAGGGAAAACGACAGGCCACTAGGCCCAAGGACAATAGATAGTGAAGAAACTGAAGAAAGGAAAGCTACAATGGAGAAAATTAAATCGAATCAGTGGATACATAGGGTTATGCAGTGGGAGAATGAAAGGGAGAGGTCAGTCTTTGTTTATGGGCTCCAGGAAGTTGAAGGGGAAAATTATGAAGCAAGAGAACAAGGGGAAAAATGCAATCGAAACCATCATTAAAGCAATAGGAGAAGATGACATAACCCAGCTGGCAAATTTTCGGAAAATAGGGGTTTTTTCAAGAAGAAGAACCCGGCAAGTGAAAGTGACTTTCAAGGCAGAATCGACTCGGAACAGGATCCTGCAGGAGAAAGCAAGACTAAGGGACATGCCGGCGTACCGGAAGGTGTATCTCGACTGCAAGAGAACATAAGAAGACAGGCAGAATCTGAGAGAGATGGTACAAAGGCAAAAGAAGGAAAGAGAGGAGAAGATGGAGATGGACAGGAGAACCCAGACTCAGGAGGCAGATCAAACACAGCCTCCCTCACAATTACCTACATAAGCCCCCTAACCATGACAACCCCATTGCAACCAAACATTCTAACCCAAAACACACATGCCATATCCCATGCCCACACCCACCTCATTACAAACTCCACCCTTACAGCAACCACCCATAGTTCCTTATCAGGTCTCCAACTTCCCCAGCCTCAATGTACCCCCCAGACCACAGTTCTAGAAAAGAAGTTGAAGGTGTGGTATACAAATGCAGATGGAATAATAAGTGTAAGGAGTGGCATGAAAGAATCAAGGAGACATCCCCAGACATAATAGCACTCACAGAAACAAAACTCACCAGGATAACAGATACACTCTTTCCACCCGGATATCAAATCCTCAGGAAAGACAGAGGGAGGAGAGGGGATTTGAGAAAATGGAAGGAATGGATAGCATGGGTGAAAAGGACTACTTAGTAGGAACAATCCAGTCTGATGGCCATAAGGTGGTAATTGAAGTAAAGTACAACCTGCCACAAAACTTCAGGAGGCCAAGAGAAGAATACAACGAGAGCAATACAGCAATGGTCGACACACTAGCCGAGGTGGCCAGAAGAGCTCACATGGGGAGAGCAAAGTTACTAGTTATGGGTGATTTCAATCACAAGGAGATTGACTAGGAAAACCTGGAGCCCCATGGGGGTCCCAAAACATGGAGAGCCAAGATGATGGATGTGGCTCTGGAAAACATCATGCATCAACATGTTAGAGACACTATCAGAGAGAGAGGTGAGGATGATCCAGCAAGACTGCACCTTATATTCACCTTGAGTAGTTCGGACATCGAGGATATCATGTATGAAAGGCCCCTAGTATCTAGTGATCATGTGGTTCTGTGCTTTGACTACATAGTTGAGCTACAAGTGGAGAGAGTAGCAGGAATAGAATGGGAAAAACCAAACTACAAAAGGAGGGACTAAACAGGCATGAGGAACTTCTTGCAAGACGTCCAATGGGAGAGAGAACTGACAGGAAAACCAGTAAAAAATGATGGACTATGTTACAACAAAATGCAAGGAGGCAGAGGAGAGGTTTGTTCCCAAAGGTGTAGGGAGGCAAAAACTAGGAATACTAGAGAATGGAAAAGGTACAGAAGATAAAGGACCCAGGAAAATAAAGAGATTAGCCGAAGAGCCAGAAACGAATATGCACAGATAAGAAGGGAGGCTCAGCGACAGTACGAAAATGACATTGCATTAAAAGTCAAGTCTGACCCGAAGCTGTTGTATAGTCACATCAGGAGGAAAACAACAGTCAAAGACCAAGTAATCAGACTGTGGAAGGGTGATGGGGAGTTCACAAGAAACGACCAAGAGGTATGTGAGGAGCTCAACATGACATTTAAAGAAGTATTTACTGTGGAATTCGGTAGGACTCCAGAAAATCAGAACAGTGACGTACACCAACAAGTGCTGGATGAGGTACACATAATCGAAGACGAGGTGAAGAAGGTGCTATGTGAACTTGACACCTCAAAGGTGGTGGGACCAGACAACATCTCTTCGTGGGTCCTTAGAGAGGGAGCAGAGATGCTGTGTGTGCCACTAACAAAGATCTTCAACACATCCATTGAAACTGGGCAACTTCATGAGGTATGGAAGATGGCAAATGTAGTCCCAATTGTTATAAAGAGACAGATATGAGGCATTAAACTACAGACCTTTGTCACTAGCGTGTATAGTATGCAAAGTCATGGAGAAGATCATCAGGAGAGTGGTGGAGCATCTGGAAAGAAACAAGTGTATAATCGACAACCAGCACGGTTTCAGGGAAGGATAATCCTGTGTCACAAACCTACTGGAGTTTTATGACAAGGTGACAGAAGTAAGACAAGAGAGAGAGGGGTGGATTGACTGCATTTTCTTGGACTGCAAGAAGGCCTTCGACACAGTTCCTCACAAGAGGTTACTGCAAAAGCTAGAGGATCAGGCATACATAACAGGAAAGGCACTGCAATGGATCAGAGAATACCTGACAGGGAGGCAACAACGAATCATGGTACGTGACGAGGTGTCAGAGTGGGCGCCTGTGACAAGCAGGCTGTTTTTGGAATATGTGAATGACATAACGGAAGGGATAGACTCAGAAGTGTCCTTGTTTTGCAGATTATGTGAAGTTAATGAGAATCAAATCGGTCGAGGATCAGGCAGGACCACAAAGAGACCTGGATAGGCTACAAGCCTGGTCCAGCAACTGGCTCCTTGAATTTAACCCTGCCAAATGCAAAGTCATGAAGATTGGGGAAGGGCAAAGAAGACAGCAGACACAGTATAGTCTAGGTGGCCAAAGACTGCAAACCTCACTCAAAGAAAAAGATCTTGGTGTAAGTATAACACCGGGCACATCTCCTGAGGCACACATCAATCGGATAACTGCTGCAACGTATGAGCGTCTGGCAAACCTAAGGATAGCGTTCCGATACCTCGGTAAGGGATCGTTCAAGACTCTGTACACCATTTACGTCAGGCCCATAGTGGAGTATGCAGCACAAGTTTGAAATCTACACCTGGTCAAGCATGTCAAGAAATTAGAGAAAGTGCAAAGGTTTGCAACGAGACTTGTTCCAGAGCTAAGAAGAAAGGTTAAGGGAAATCGGCCTGACGACATTGGAGGACAGGAGGATCAGGGGAGACACGAGAACAACATATAAAATACTGCGTGGAATAGACAAGGTGGAGAAAGACAGAAAGTTCCAGAGATGGGATACAGAAACAAGAGGTCACACTTAGAAGCTGAAGACTCAGATGAGTCAAAGGGATGTTAGGAAGTGTTTCTTCAGCCATAGAGTAGTCAGAAAGTGGAATAGTCTAGCAAGTGAAGTAGTGGAGGCAGAAACCATACATAGCTTTAAGATGAGGCATGATAAATCACATGGAACAATGAGAGAGAGAACCTAGCAGCGTTCAGTGAAGAAGCGGGGCCAGGAGCTGAGTCTCAACCCCTGCAACCACAATTACGTGAGTACAGTTAGGTGAGTACACACACACACACCCACACACACTCACACACAGATGCAGGAAATAATACGGGAAGCAGCGGTGGTAATCCTTCAATAGAACCCAGAGATGCCGAGGGAAAAGCAATGAGAAGAGGAGAGGGTGAGAGCAGTTTTCATCCATGAGCTTCAGGAGACCGAAGGGAGACCACATGAAGAAAATTGACATGGAAAGGAAAAAGAAATTGAAATGACTCAAGAAATCATGACACAAATGCAAACAAACCACGGTACGGGAGGGGATTGAGCCCGTGGTGAGTGAGCCGTAAAACTTAAGACCGACGCGTTAGCCACTGGGCCAGCTAGCTACAATAAGATTCATCCAACTAGGTATATTTATACACCATAGGAAGGTTAACGCAGGTACCACTGTGACCACAAATGCAACTTTGTTGAATGAATCTTATTATAGCCAGCTGACCCAGTGGCTAACGTATTGGTCTGGAGTTTTATGACTCACCCAACGCGGGTTCAATCTCCGCCCGTACCGTGGTTTAAGAGATTGAAATGTCGTGAAACAAACAGGAGAGAAGGACCTGACTGAGCTGAGAAATTTTCAGCTCAACTTGGTTTTCAGGACATAAACAGTGGAAAACAGGATCCTGCAGCAGAAACCACTGTTAATGAAAATAACAAAATACAGATGGGTGTTCCTCGGCCGCGACAGAACACGTACAAAATGACAGAAACTGAGAGGCTACAAATATGCCAGAAGCATGAAAGAAAGACAAAGCTAGAGACAGGCAGGGGCACCCAGAGTCAGGAGGACCAGCAAACACATCCACCCAAAGAACCACCCACTAACACCCCAACCAAACAAATTAACCCAAATCAAACCACACTCTGCACTTTCAGGCCCCCTAGAACAAACCTCACCTACACAGCAGCACTCCGTAATGTCATGCCATTTCTCCAACTTCCCCAGCCCCCACAAACACTCCAGAATACAATCCTGAAAAGAAGCTGAAGGTGTGGTACACCAGCACAGACAGAATAATGAGTAAATGTGAAGAGTGGAACGAAAGAATCGTGGAGGCATCTTCAGACATTATAGCACTCACCGAAACGAAGCTGACTGGATTGATAACAGACGTGATCTTTCCAGCCGGATATCAGATTATGAGGAAAGACAGAGGAAACAGTGGTGGAGGAGGAGGTGCACTGTTCATCAAAAGCCAGTAGTTTTGAGGAGTTGGAAGGAGTGGACAGAGTGGAAGCAAAGGTCTATATAATAGGAACATTTAAGGCTGGGGGTCCCAAGGTGGTTATTGCAGTGATGTACAACCCACCAGTGAATAAAAGGAGGTCAAGACATGAGTAGGATGAGAGCAACAGAGGAATGGTTTAGAGAGTTAGGTTGCCAGAAGAGCCCACATGGGCAGGGTAAAGTTACTAGTTGTCGGTGATTTCAGTCACAAGGAGACTGACTGTGAAAACCTAGAGCCACATGGGACCAGAAGCATGGAGGGCTAAGATAATGGTGGAAGTACTATCAAAATCTCATGCACCATCATGTTAGGGACACTATCAGAGAGATAGGAGAGGATGAACCAGCAAGGCTGAACCTTATGTTCACCTTCAGTAGTTCAGACATTGGGGACATTACATATGAAAGGCCCCATGGAGCTAGTGATCACGTGGTTCTGAAATTCAAATGCACTGTAGAGCTAAAAATAGAGAAGAAAGCAGCATAAGTAGGATGGGAGAATCCAAACTACAAAAGAGGGGACTGACAGGTATGAGGAATTTCCTGCATGAGGTACAGTGAGAGAGAGAATTGGTGGGAAAAACAGTGAATGAAATGAAGGAATACATGATCACAAAATGCAAAAAGGGGGAGGACAGGTTCGTGCCTATGGGCAAAAGAATCAATGGTAAGGCCAGAACTAGCCCTTGGTTCACCCAAAGGCGCAGAGAAGCTAGAACTAAGTGCGCTAGAGAATGGAAAAAGTATAGAGGACGGAAGACCCAGGAAAATAAGGAGATTAGACGAAGAGCCAGGAATGAATATGCATCAATAATTATGGAAACCCAGCGGCAATACATGAATGACATAGCATCGAAAGCAAAATCTGACCCAAAGCTGTTGTACAGCCACTTCAGGAGGAAAAGTCAAGGACCAGGTAATCAGACTGAGGAAGAAAGGAGGGACATAACAAGAAAAGATAGACGTGTGAAGTGTTAAACATAAGATTTAAGAAAGTATTTTCAGTGGAGACAGACTGGAATACAGCAAACTGGAATGGTAGGGTACACCAACCGGTGATGGGCGCACCACACAATACAGGAGGCAGTAAAGAGGGTCTTAATTAAGCTAAATACCTCAAAGGCAGCGGGACCGGACAATATCTCTCCATAGGTCCTGAGATAGGAAGCAAAGGCGCTGTGAGTGCCACTAACAACAATCTTCAACAAATCTATCGAAACAGGGCGATTACCTGAGGTATGGAAGACAATAAATGTAGTCCCAATTTTTAAAAACAGAGACAGACAGGAAGCATTAAACTACAGACTAGTGTCACTGACATGAATAGTATGCAAAGTCATGGAAAAGCTTATTAGGTAGAGACTGGTGAAGCACCTAGAAAGGACGACCTCATACACGATAACCAGCATGTTTTCTGACAGGAGAAATCCTGTGTCGCAAACCTAACGGAATTTTACGGCAAGATGACAAAAGTAAGGAAGGAGTGAGAAGGATGCGTACACTGCACTTTCGTGGACTGTAAGAAGGCTTTCGACACATTTCTGCACAAGAGATTAGTGCAAAAGCTATAGGAGTAATAAAGAATAACAAGAAAGCCACTGCAACAGATCAGAGAATACCTGTCAGGAAGGAAACAATGAGTTATGGTACGTGGCAAGGTAGAAGAGTGGGGGCCTGTGACCAGAGGGATTCCACAAGGGTCAGCCCTATGGTTGGTGCTGTATCTGATATATGTGAATGACTTGACAGAAGGGATAGACTCAGAAGTGTCATTGTTTGCAGACAACGTGAAGCTAATGAGTAGAATTCAAATGGATGAGGATCAGGTAGAACTACACAGGAAAATGGACAGGCTGCAAGCCTGATCCAGTAACTGGCTTCTGGAGTTTATCTCCACCAAGTGCAAAGTCATGGAGACTGGGGAAGGTCAAAGAAGACCGCAGACAGAGTACAGGCTAGGGAGCCCAAAGACTGCAAAATCGCATTCAAAGAAACGGATCTTGGGGTTAGTATAATACCAAGCACGTCTAATGAGGCGCATATCAGCCAAATAACAGCTGCAGCAAATGGGCGCCGGGCAAGCCTAAGAATAGAATTTCAACACCTTAAGAAGGAATCGTTCAATACTCTGTACACCGTGTACGTCAGGCCCACTTGGTCAAGTACGCCATGAGATTGAAGAAAATGCATAGGTTTGCAACACTAATAGTCTCAGAGCTAAGGGGAATGTCTTACTAGGAGAGGTTAAGGGAATTCTACAGGACGACACTGGAGGACAGAAAGGATAGAAGGACATGATAACGACATAAAATACTGAGAAGAATTGACGAAGGAGGGAGGGACAGGATGACTCAGAGATGGAAAATGAAGACTCAAATGAATAACAGGGATGTTAGGAGTATTTCTTCAGCCAGAGAGTTGTCAGGAGGCTGATCAAACTGGAGTGTGATGCAGTGGTGGCAGGATCAGTACATAGTTTTAAACTCATGGTATTGACCAGCAGAGGAGGGTCCAAGAACTATGAATCGACCCCTGCAACCTCAAATAGGTAAGTACTGATCTTGAGGAAAGACAGGGGAACAGTGGAGGAGGAGGAGTTGCACTGCTCATCAAAAAACAATGGAGTTTTGAAGAGATCGTAGGACTAGTCAGAGGAGTAGCGGATGACAACATAGTAGGAACACTTCATACTGGGGGTCTAAAAGTGTTGATAATAGTGATGTACAAGCAGCCACCGAACAGCAGGAGGTCATGACAGGAATATAATGAAAGCAACCAAGTAATGGCGGACAACCTAGCTGTGGTTGCTAGAAGGGCCCACATGACCACGACAAAGTTATTCATCACTGTTTTAGCAGAGATAACCCCAGGAGGCAGCTCAGAAGAAAATTCACACACACCAAAACTATAAAATCTTTGCAGCAAATTCACCTTAAGTCAGCAAATAGTGGAGCTAACAAGACTGGAAATTATTCTTGATTTCATCTTCACTAGTAATGATGATCTGATACGATATATAACACCATCAAAGACAATACACTCGGATCATAACATAATAGAATTACAGAAACATACAGTGGGATCAAATCACCCATGTTCTAATTGAAACAAACTAAGAAGATATACTAAACATCACTGTTCCAACGTTTCCCTAGAAAGAATTAACTCTGTGGCTCTCGAGGTATGCTCAAGGCACTTTCCTATCTGACTATAACTGACTTACGAAATGAGGCACTGGTCGGAGAAATGGCAAATATCGAACTTTATTTTTATTAAGATTAAGGAATCATGCAGGAGACAAGAAACACAGGTAGAACATAAATCCATAAATGAAATTGAAAGAAACCCAAACCCAAAAATAGGAGCTATGACTCTACCCCTGCAACTACACACACACACACACACACACACTAACACTAACACTAACACTAACACTAACACTAACACTACAACACACACACTAAACCTCCCCCCTAAAAAAAAAAAAAAAAAAAAAAAAGCAGGCTGTAGAAGGAAGGGAACTGGGGATTGGTCTGAGACAGAAGCATGGGAAGAAAGGATCAACAGCACAATGGAAATAGACTGGGAACTGACGGGTGGAGAAGATATCTACAGAGAGCAAGAAGGGGGAGTTACGAGCTGTTGTTGCTAAAGCAAGAATATAAAGATGAGTATTGATTGAAGGAAAGTGCTGGATGCTGAAACATCAGTGGACAGTGATGGGACTGAAGAAGGGGATAAAGCAAAGAAGTTCACTGAGGAAACCATATCAGGCTACCGGGCTTCATTAGATAGAAGGGGTAGGTAAAAGAGATTGAGAGCATCATCAAGGTAAAAGAGATTGAGAGCATCATCAAGGTAAAAGAGATTGAGAGCATCATCAAGGTAAAAGAGATTGAGAGCATCATCAAGGTAAAAGAGATTGAGAGCTTCATCAAGGTAAAAGAGATTGAGAGCATCATCAAGGTAAAAGAGATTGACAGCATCATCAAGGTAAAAGAGATTGAGAGCATCATCAAGGTAAAAGAGATTGAGAGCATCATCAAGGTAAAAGAGATTGAGAGCATCATCAAGGTAAAAGAGATTGACAGCATCATCAAGGTAAAAGAGATTGAGAGCATCATCAAGGTAAAAGAGATTGACAGCATCATCAAGGTAAAAGAGATTGACAGCATCATCAAGGTAAAAGAGATTGACAGCATCATCAAGGTAAAAGAGATTGAGAGCTTCATCAAGGTAAAAGAGATTGAAAGCATCATCAAGGTAAAAGAGATTGAGAGCATCATCAAGGTAAAAGAGATTGAGAGCATCATAAAGGTAACAGAGGAGAACATGACCCAACTGACAAATTTCCAGAGACTTGGGCAGTACTTGTGGAATGGACTGCCCAGTCAAATTTACATTATCTGAAGTTTGCCTGGAGAGGGTTTCAAGGGGTAAACGCCCCCGCGGCCCGGTCTGAGACCAGGCCTCATGGTGGATCAGGGTCTGATCAACCAGACTGTTACTGCTGGCTGCACGCAAGCTGACGCACGAACCACAGCACGGTTGGTCAGGAACTGACTTTAGGTGCCTGTCCAGTGCCTTCTTGAAGACAGCCAGGGGTCTATTGGTAATCCCCCTTATGTATGCTGGGAGGCAATTCAACATTCTTGGGCCCCGGACACTTATTGTGTTGTCTCTCAATGTACTCGTGGCGCCCCTGCTTTTCATCGGGGGAAAGTTGCATCTCCTGCCTAGGCTTTTGCTTTCAAAGGGAGTGATTTTCGTGTGCAGGTTTGGTGCTAATCCCTCCAGGACCTTCCAAGTGTATATTATCATGTATCTTTCTCGCCTGCGTTTCAGGGAATACAGATCAAGGACCTCCAACCGTTCCCAGTAATTTAGGTTCCTCATCGTACTTATGTGTGCCGTGAAAGTTCTTTGTACACTCTCCGGGTCTGCAATGTCGCCAGATTTGAAGGGGGCCGTTAGTGTACAGCAGTATTCCAGCCTAGAGAGCACAAGCGATTTGGAGAGAATCATCATAGGCGTGGGGACAGATAACTAACACCACAGACGGAGTAAACCTCGGGGCTGCAAAGACTGTAAATCTCACTCAAGAAGGACCTTCTGATGAGTATCATGCAGACAATATCCTCCTCGAGGCCCATATTAGCCAAATAACTGTTGCAGTAAATGCACGTCTGACAACATTGAGAACAGCTTTTTCACATCTATGTTAGTAATTCACGACACTCTACATCCTGTACGTCAGGTCTTGGGGTATGCAGCACCAGTATAGATCCTACACCGGGTCAAACGCATCAAGATGTTGAAAAAAGTGCAGATTTGCAAATTAAAAATCTAGTCACGAAGCTAGAGAGGTTAATGGATCTCTGGTCTGGTCACAGACCGGGCCGCGGGGGCGTTGACCCCCGGAACTCCAGGTAAACTCCAGGTAAACTGAAGGAAAGGAGGTCTAGGGTGGATATGATAACGACGTTCAAAATACTGAGAGGAATTGGCAAGGCAGTGATGGAATACAGGGACACGATGGCATATCTGGAAGTTAAAACCTCAGATGAGTCTTTGGGTTGTTTGGAAACATTTCTTCAGTTTTAGAGTTGTTACAAAGTGGAAATATCTGAACAATCTGGAGTGTAGTAGTAGAGGAAGGATTCATACATAGCTTTAAGAAGAGGTAGGATAAGGTTCTTGGAACCGGGAGAGAGTGGACCTAGTGGCAACCAGCAAAGAGGCCGGGCCAAGAGTTAACTCAACCCCTGCAATCACAAACAGGTGAGTACAAGGACCAGGAGCAGTGACTACAAATATATGAGTACGTACAAATATATGAGTACGTACCACCTCTAGTAACAAATTCAAAAACTACTCAGAACGCATAACATACCTATCCACTCAAAATACACAGTTTCCACTAACTATTCCCACAGTACACTAACTACTCACTAACATACACATACACTAACTACTCACAACACGCGCAGCAGACATTAATTACTCACAACACCCACCCACACACACAAACTACCCACAAAACACAACATACACAAGCTACTCACAACTCACACAGCATGTACCACATACAGTACACATCGTACACTAACAAAGCAATCAACAACTCACAAGTTACAATATTTATCGTAGATGAATCGTCTCTGTGCGTCGCGTTCCCCCTCGTCCAGATAAACATCACGTAGTTAGTAGTTACGACATAATTATCAATATTTGGTGGCATCCCGCCAGCCGATGTGTACAGTCTGGCACACTTCCCCTTCCCCTACATAGAACTCTGCCAAACTTTAATTATATTCCATCAACGAAGTTTGCCAAGTCCTCTAAGATTAAATCAAGCGACCATTATAGGTCCTCTCGGTCTGTTGTTTATCTCCCTATTCCTCCAAATAGATTTCTTTCATCATCGCAGTTACATTAACTTTCTATTTACTTCTTAGGTCCATTATTTTCTATTTACTTCTTAGGTCCATTACTTTCTTATCTGTCTCTTTATCACATTTCCCATTTTTTAGTTATCTTGTACGAATTCTTTTTCCTATTTTAAATTGAAATGTCTTTTTCAGTTATATTTTTCATGGAATTTCTTTATATATTTTTTCATTTTGAGTTTTTCTCAAAATTTGACTCATTCCTTTAAAATTTCGTTATATTTCGTTTTATTCTAATGTAACCAGTATATGAAATTACCTTTCTCGTGGTGTCTGCATTATAACCGAATTATCTTTCCCAAAGAATTTACATTGCAACTGAGCAGACCAGACGCAGAGTACAGATTCGTGGGACAGAGACTGCAGACATCACTCAAAGAGAAAGATCCAGGGGTGACTATAGTGCTAAGTATATCACTGATGGCGCATATTAATTCCCAAAGCTAATGCTCGTGTCGCATATCTCAGAGTATGATCCTTCAGGAATCTCGACAGTCATTAAAGACTGTCTATGCATGATAAGTCAGGTATATCTTGGAGTACGCTGCACCAACGTGGAACCCACTCCTCTTATAGCATGTTAAAAAAAACTATAGAAAGTGCTGAGGTATACAGTGAAACCAGTACCAGAGTAAATGTGCGATGATGATGGCTAAATGAACTTCTCCTGATGACATTACAGAAGAGTTCAACGAAGAGAGACATGGAAAAATACACTCCAATGCAATAAAATGCGATCCTTTATTGACAACGTATCGCCCATACAGTGGGCTTTATCAAGTCATAGATCTACCGTCCAGGCTTGACGCCTCCGTGACTCGGACCGTCCAGGCTTGGCGCCTCGATGACACGGACCGTCCAGGCTTGGCGCCTCGATGACACGGACCGTCCAGGCTTGACGCCTCCGTGACACGGACCGTCACGGAGGCGTCAAGCCTGGAACAGAGTACACGAGTACATACATTGACACGGTGGTCAGTGGCCTGGTGGCAAAAGTTCTTGCTTCACACGTTGTGGATAAAAACTCTCGCTTCACACGGTGTGGATAACACACAGTAGTCTCTAAACAACCCTTCAGTAACGTTCCTTGCAATCCATTTCAAAATAACATTGTCACTAGCATTTATTTCTGTACTGAATTTGTCCTTCCAGGAAAGCAAGTATCTTCAGAGCCGCAGAGGACGATGTTGTGTTCGTCAGTCAGGTTAATTATAAAACTAAGCTCATTTGTAGCGTCTTTGTTAACGAAAGGATAAAAAAAAACATTCATTTTGTAAATGTTTTAAAGGAGAATAATTCTTCAGAAAACAATTGTCCAAATACAATACAGAAAATGTTATTTATTTTCTCTTCACTGAAGTGGACCCCGTTGTGTGAGAACACCCATTCATGTTTTCTTTTTTAATAACTGCTGAAGATTAATTTAATATTTTCAAATTCTAATCCGAGCATGAGTAAAAGATTTGAAAGTGTTGGTAGGAAGCGCAAGAGACAGACCTGATATGGTGAAAAGTTAAGACCATTCACTGCTTCCTTAGATCAGCCACTGAGAGAAGCAACAAGTTCCAGCGGTGAAGCAGATTCATTGATACTAACACAAGGAAATCAGTGCAGCTATCCAGTCAATTACTTGCATTTAGTCAGAAGAAAACCTCCCTGGAACAGAAATAGCGATGCAGGACGTGGAACAGCGAGGTGATTATGAGAAAGCAGTCATGATGCCGTCTCAGTATGAAAATACAGAACTAGTCCAAGAGTCACTTAACGGAAAAGGAAAGGCTAAAAAGCCAGAAGAAAATAATGTGGTTAGACAGATTTTCAGTTCACACCTAGTAAGGTAAGCCGAGTCCAAACTGTTCCAGACGCAGCTATAGATAATGCCAGAGATCTACCGTAACAGATTTTCGTCTGTGGGCGGAATCATCACATGAGGAAGCATCCTATTGGATACAGAGGGGCCCCTCTCAAGTTCAGCATCATTGTGGACCATTTTCAAACTCCAAGCGAGTGTAAACAAAACAGTCCAGGTTTAGAACAAAAGCTCTTTTTTATACAACAAAAGTCAATGGGGGAAACTTATAGCCAAGAGTGGCTTGTGTATTCTCCCTCAAAAGACCAGATTTATTGCTTTGTTTGTAAACTCTCTCCAAATCTTGCACCTTCTGCTACAGCTGTAGCTTCTGAAGAGTTTTGTGACTGATAAAACTCCTATCTTATCCAAGCTTATGAAAACTCAGGGAGGCAGAGGAATGCCGTGTTGACCTACCTAACAAGGCAGCGAAGACAAACATGAACTTCAAACCTACAGGAACAATCAAAAACAGGGCAGCATACTGGTGGCATGTCATCGAGAGAATTATCACAGTAATATACACTCTTGCAGAACCAGGCTTACTATTTACAGCAATAAAAAAATTGGATCTCCAAATAACGGCAATTATCTTGGTATTGTAGAACCAGTAGCAAAATCTGATCCATCGTATTAATCGGTATGGAAATTCTGGGTAAGAAAATTCCTCTTATTTGTCAGAAGATATGAGGAAATGATTCAACTTATTGCAAACAAAGAATGTAATTAATTATATGTAATAATCTTAATAATTATTTTACAAATGTAACAATAGAATGAAAATCAAGGTAGTAATTTATTATTTTATTTTAAACAACTGTGAGGTAAAAGGGCTTGCTAATTGGTCTCTTTTGCCTTGTCATTGAAGCTAGAAACACAAACCCTCAAGGAAGGTTCTTTGACGCTGGTGAGGGGCTCTTGATCTAAGGAATTGGATCACTGTTCCAGTTCCCTGAATTAAGCCTGAATACCTTCCTCATGCCCCCCACGGGCGCTGAATAATCCTAAGGTTTTAGCGCTTCCCCTTGATTATAATAACAATATTAATAATAATAATATTAATAATTAATAATAATAATAACAATAATTGAAACACAAAAGTATCAGCATATAAATCCACTCCATGTTGTAAGGTCACTCATGGATGCTAGTATCACCTAGCATCAGTAACCATGTTGTAAGGTCACTCATGGATGCTAGTATCACCTAGCATCAGTAACCATGTTGTAAGGTCACTCATGGATGCTAGTATCACCTAGCATCAGTAACCATGTTGTAAGGTCACTCATGGATGCTAGTATCACCTAGCATCAGTAACCATGTTGTAAGGTCACTCATGGATGCTAGTATCACCTAGCATCAGTAACCATGTTGTAAGGTCACTCATGGATGCTAGTATCACCTAGCATCAGTAACCATGTTGTAAGGTCACTCATGGATGCTAGTATCACCTAGCATCAGTAACCATGTTGTAAGGTCACTCATGGATGCTAGTATCACCTAGCATCAGTAACCATGTTGTAAGGTCACTCATGGATGCTAGTATCACCTAGCATCAGTAACCATGTTGTAAGGTCACTCATGGATGCTAGTATCACCTAGCATCAGTAACCATGTTGTAAGGTCACTCACGGATGCTAGTATCACCTAGCATCAGTGACCATGTTGTAAGGTCACTCACGGATGCTAGTATCACCTAGCATCAGTGACCATGTTGTAAGGTCACTCACGGATGCTAGTATCACCTAGCATCAGTGACCATGTTGTAAGGTCACTCACGGATGCTAGTATCACCTAGCATCATTGACCATGTTGTAAGGTCACTCACGGATGCTAGTATCACCTGGCATCAGTAACCATGTTGTAAGGTCACTCACGGATGCTAGTATCACCTAGCATCAGTGACCATGTTGTATGGTCACTCATGGATGCTAGTATCACCTAGCATCAGTGATCATGTTGTAATGTCAATCATGGATGCTAGTATCACCTAGAATCAGTGACCATGTTGTAAGGTCACTCATGGATGCTAGTATCACCTAGAATCAGTAACCATGTTGTAAGGTCACTCATGGATGCTAGTATCACCTAGCATCAGTGACCATGTTGTAAGGTCAATCATGGATGCTAGTATCACCTAGCATCAGTGACCATGTTGTAAGGTCACTCATGGATGCTAGTTTCACCTAGCATCAGTGACCATGTTGTAAGGTCAATCATGGATGCTAGTATCACCTAGCATAAGTAACCATGTTGTAAGGTCACTCATGAATGCTAGTATCACCTAGCATCAGTGACCATGTTGTAAGGTCACTCATGGATGCTAGTATCACCTAGCATCAGTGACCATGTTGTAAGGTCACTCATGGATGTTAGTATCACATAGCATAAGTAACCATGTTGTAAGGTCACTCATGGATGCTAGTATCACCTAGCATAAGCGACCATGTTGTTAGGTCACTCATGGATGCTAGTATCACCTAGAATCAGTAACTATGTTGTAAGGGCACTCATGGATGCTAGCATCACCTATCATCAGTGACCATGTTGTAAGGATGCTAGTATCACCTAGCATCAGTAACCATGTTGTAAAGTTACTCATGGATGCTAGTATCACCTAGCATCAGTGACCATGTTATAAGGTCACTCATGGACGCTAGTATCACCTAGCATCAGTGACCATGTTGTAAGGTCACTCATGGATGCTAGCATCACCTAGCATCGGTAACTATGTTGTAAGGTCACTCATGGATGCTAGTATCACCTAGAATCAGTAACTATGTTGTAAGGTCACTCTTGGATGCTAGTATCACCTAGCATCAGAAACCATGTTGTATCACCTAGCACCAGTGACCATGTTGTTAGGTCACTCATGGACGCTAGTATGACCTAGAATCAGGAACTATGTTGTAAGGTCACTCATGGATGCTAGTATCACCTAGCATCAGTAACCATGTTGTAAGGTCACTCATGGATGCTAGTATCACCTAGCATCAGCGACCATGTTGTTAGGTCTCTCAGGGATGCTAGTATCACCTAGCATCAGTAACCATGTTGTAAGGTCACTCATGGATGCTAGTATCACCTAGCATCAGTGACCATGTTGTAAGGTTACTCATGTATGCTAGTATCACCTAGCATCAGTAACTATGTTGTAAGGTTACTCATGGATGCTAGTATCACCTAGCTTCAGTAACTATGTTGTAAGGTTACTCATGGATACTAGTATCACCTAGCATTAGTAACTATGTTGTAAGGTCACTCACGGATGCTAGTATCACCTAGAATCAGTGACCAATTTTAAGGTCACTCATGGATGCTAGTATCAACTAGCATCAGTAACCATGTTGTAAGGTCATTCATGGATGCTAGTATCACGTAGCATCAGTGACCATGTTGTAAGGTTACTCATGTATGCTAGTATCACCTAGCATCAGTAACTATGTTGTAAGGTTACTCATGGATGCTAGTATCACCTACCATCAGTGACCATGTTGTAAGGTCAATCATGGATGCTAGTATCACCTAGCATCAGTAACTATGTTGTAAGGTCACTCATGGATGCTAGTATCACCTAGCATCAGTAACTATGTTGTAAGGTTACTCATGGATGCTAGTATCACCTACCATCAGTGACCATGTTGTAAGGTCTCTCATGGATGCTAGTATTGCCTAGCATCAGTAACCAAGTTGTAAGGTCACTCATGGATGCTAGTATCACCTAGCATCAGTAACCATGTTGTAAGGTCACTCATGGATGCTAGTATCAGCTAGCATCAGTAACCATGTTGTAAGGTCTCTCATGGATGCTAGTATTGCCTAGCATCAGTAACCAAGTTGTAAGGTCACTCATGGATGCTAGTATCACGTAGCATCAGTGACCATGTTGTAAGGTTACTCATGTATGCTAGTATCACCTAGCATCAGTAACTATGTTGTAAGGTTACTCATGGATGCTAGTATCACCTACCATCAGTGACCATGTTGTAAGGTCAATCATGGATGCTAGTATCACCTAGCATCAGTAACTATGTTGTAAGGTCACTCATGGATGCTAGTATCACCTAGCATCATTAACCGTGTTGTAAGGTCACTCATGGATTCTAGTATCACCTAGAATCAGTAACTATGCTGTAAGGTCACTCTTGGATGCTAGTATCACCTAGCATCAGTAAACATGTTGTATCACCTAGCATCAGTGACCATGTCGTTAGGTCACTCATGGACGCTTGTATGACCTAGAATCAGGAACAATGTTGTAAGGTCACTCATGGATGCTAGTATCACCTAGCATCAGTAACCATGATGTAAGGTCACTCATGGATGCTAGTATCACCTAGCATCAGCGACCATGTTGTTAGGTCTCTCACGGATGCTAGTATCACCTAGCATCAGTAACCATGTTGTAAGGTCTCTCATGGATGCTAGTATCACCTAGCATCAGTAACCATGTTGTAAGGTCACTCATGGATGCTAGTATCACCTAGCATCAGCGACCATGTTGTTAGGTCTCTCACGGATGCTAGTATCACCTAGCATCAGTAACCATGTTGTAAGGTCTCTCATGGATGCTAGTATCACCTAGCATCAGTAACCATGTTGTAAGGTCACTCATGGATGCTAGTATCACCTAGCATCAGCGACCATGTTGTTAGGTCTCTCAGGGATGCTAGTATCACCTAGCATCAGTAACCATGTTGTAAGGTCACTCATGGATGCTAGTATCACCTAGCATCAGTGACCATGTTGTAAGATTACTCATGTATGCTAGTATCACCTAGCATCAGTAACTATGTTGTAATGTTACTCATGGATGCTAGTATCACCTAGCATCAGTAACCATGATGTAGGGTCACTCATTGATGCTAGTATCACCTAGCATCAGAAACCATGTTGTAAGATTACTCATGGATGCTAGTATCGCCTAACATCAGTAACTATGTTGTAAGGTTACTCATGGATGCTAGTATCACCTAGCATCAGTAACCATGATGTAGGGTCACTCATGGATGCTAGTATCACCTAGCATCAGAAACCATGTTGTAAGATTACTCATGGATGCTAGTATCACCTAGCATCAGTAACCATGTTGTAAGGTCTCTCATGGATGCTAGTATCACCTAGCATGAGTAACCATGTTGTAAAGTCACTCATGGATGCTAGTATCACCTAGCATCAGTAACCATGATGTAGGGTCACTCACGGATGCTAGTATCACCTAGCATCAGTAACCATGATGTAGGGTCACTCATGGATGCTAGTATCACCTAGCATGAGTAACCATGTTGTAAAGTCACTCATGGATGCTAGTATCATCTAGCATGAGTAACCATGTTGTAAGGTCACTCGTGGATGCTAGTATCAACTAGCATCAGTAACCATGTTGTAAGGTCTCTCATGGATGCTAGTATTGCCTAGCATCAGTAACCAAGTTGTAAGGTCACTCATGGATGCTAGTATCACGTTGCATCAGTGACCATGTTGTAACGTTACTCATGTATGCTAGTATCACCTAGCATCAGTAACTATGTTGTAAGGTTACTCATGGATGCTAGTATCACCTAGCATCAGTGACCATGTTGTAAGGTCAATCATGGATGCTAGTATCACTTAGCATAAGTAGCCATGTTGTAAGGTCACTCATGGATGCTAGTATCACCTAGCATCAGTGACCATGTTGTAAGGTCACTCATTGATGCTAGTATCACCTAGCATCAGAGACCATGTTGTAAGGTCACTCATGGATGCTAGTATCACCTAGCATAAGTAACCATGTTGTAAGGTCACTCATGGATGCTAGTATCACCTAGCGTAAGCGATCATGTTGTTAGGTCACTCATGGATGCTAGTATCACCTAGAATCAGTAACTATGTTGTAAGGGCACTCATTGATGCTAGTATCACCTATCATCAGTGACCATGTTGTAAGGATGCTATTATCACCTAGCATCAGTAACCTCGGCTTGATGTATTTCGCCATTTACCCCCCACCCCTCATGCAAAAAATTATCGCCATCATAAAGGGACACAAAAACAAGAAGGCAAGGAAAAAAAAAAATGTTCAAGCTTTGAATAAAAATAGCAATATTCATTCGTAACACACAGACATACACACACACACACACACACACACACACACACACACACGCACACACACACACACACACACACACACACACACACACATACACAAAGAGACCTGGACAGACTGGACACCTGGTCCAGAAACTGGCTTCTCGAATTTAACCCCGCCAAATGTAAAGTCACGAAGATCAGGAAAGGGCAAAGAAGACCGCAGACAGAGTATAGGCTAGGTGGCCAAAGACTGCAATCCTCACTCAAGGTGAAAGATCTTGGGGTGAGTATAACACCGAGCATGTCTCTGGAAGCACACATCAACCAGATAACTGCTGCAGCATATGGGCGCCTGGCAAACCTGAGAACAGCATTCCGATACCTTAGTAAGGAATCGTTCAAGACACTGTACACCGTGTATGTCAGGCCCATACTGGAGTATGCAGCACCTGTTTGGAACCCGCACTTGATAAAGCACGTCAAGAAACTAGAGAAAGTACAAAGGTTTGCGACAAGGTTAGTTCCAGAGCTAAGGGGAATGTCCTATGAAGAAAGATTAAGGGAAATCGGCCTGACGACACTGGAGGACAGGAGGATCAGGGGAGACATGATAACGACATATAAAATACTGTGTGGAATAGACAAGGTGGACAAAGACAGGATGTTCCAGGGAGGGGACACAGAAACATGAGGCCACAATTGGAAGTTGAAGACACAAATGAGTCAGAGAGATATTAGGAAGTATTTCTTCAGTCATAGAGTTGTAAGGCAGTGGAATAGCCTAGAAAATGACGTAGTGGAGGCAGGAACCATACACAGTTTTAAGACGAGGTTTGATAAAGCTCATGGAGCGGGGAGAGAGAGGGCCCAGTAGCAACCGGCGAAGAGGCGGGGCCAGGAGCTAAGACTCGACCCCTGCAACCACAAATAGGTGAGTACAAATAGGTGAGTACACACACACACACATACACAAACTCATACACACACACGCACATACACTCATACACACCCACACATACACACTCATACAAACACACACAACTACGAGTCATGGTACGCGACGAGGTGTCAGAGTGGGCGCCTGTGACAAGCGGGGTTCCACAGGGGTCAGTCCTAGGACCTGTTCTGTTCTTGGTATATGTGAACGACATAACGGAAGGGATAGACTCAGAAGTGTCCTTGTTTGCAGATGATGCGAAGTTAATGAGAAGAATCAAATCGGACGAGGATCAGGCAGGACTACAAAGAGACCTGGACAGGCTACAAGCCTGGTCCAGCAACTGGCTCCTTGAATTTAACCCTGCCAAATGCAAAGTCATGAAGATTGGGGAAGGGCAAAGAAGACAGCAGACACAATATAGTTTAGATGGCCAAAGACTGCAAACCTCACTCAAGGAAAAAGATCTGGGGGTGAGTATAACACCGAGCATATTTTCTGAGGCACACATCAATCAGATAACTGCTGCAGCATACGGGCGCCTGGCAAACCTACAGATAGCGTTCCGATACCTCAGTAAGGATTCGTTTAAGACTCTGTATACCATCTACGTCAGGCCCATACTGGAGTATGCAGCACCAGTTTGGAATCCACACCTAGTCAAGCACGTCAAGAAATTAGAGAAAGTGCAAAGGTTTGCAACAAGACTAGTCCCAGAGCTACGGGGATTGTCCTACGAAGAAAGGTTGAGGGAAATCGGCCTGACGACACTGGAGGACAGGAGGGTCAGGGGAGACATGATAACGACATATAAAATACTGCGCGGAATAGACAAGGTGGACAAAGACGGATGTTCCAGAGATGGGACACAGACACAAGAGGTCACAATTGGAAGTTGAAGACTCAGATGAATCAAAGGGATGTTAGGAAGTATTTCTTCAGTCATAGAGTAGTCAGGCCATGGAATAGCCTAGAAAGGGATGTAGTGGAGGCAGGAACCATACATAGTTTTAAGGCGAGGTATGATAGAGCTCATGGGGCAGGGAGAGAGAGGACCTAGTAACAATCAGCGAAGAGGTGGGGCCAGGAGCTGTGACTCGACCCCTGCAACCACAAATAGGTGAGTACAAATAGGTGAGTACACACACTCATACACACACACACACACTCATATACACTCATA